>NC_057853.1:54233230-54240730 GCF_015237465.2 Chelonia mydas
CGTAGCATCTGAGCCGAACTATTGGCATGCATCATAACCACGTCCTTCTATCAAGTATGGACTAAGAGCAATCTCCATTAGCTGACAGGCAGGCAGGGTGATAAATGCCCCCGACGAAGGGGAAGGAATTGCGTAAAATAAAGAAGCATGTTCCAACAAGTCTTGTCAAAATTGTATTGATTTAATCATCTGCAGAAATACACATTCTTGGTTACTGTAGCGTGCACCGTGGGTGCAGTTTAGAGCGGCAGCCACTCCACGCTCTCCCTCATTGGGTCCGAAGGTGATGGAGTGCAAGACAAACTGCCGTCTAATTCTTTTTTTTTTTTTAATGTTGTATCACAAAGGGCTATTAATCCTTTTTTAGCTTTATTTAGGACTTACAACAAAGCAGGTGGCCATTGGTAGCCCAGGCCTGTTTATGTACGCATTCCAGGGCGGGTGGGGAAGGTAATTATTTACTGGCTCCGCCGCTTGGGGTGGGGTGGGGAAGCTGAGGTCATGGCTTTGTGACAGACAGAAATGGGGCTAAAAGACGACCACAGCAGGTGCAAAAAAATGGGAGCTTCTTTCCCGGCTAGGAGTTGGGGCAATCTGACCACTGATTTCTGGCTATCGTTCAAGGGCCTCCTGGCATAAATCACCCGATTAGATATCCTTTTGATTTCAGAGCTGCCAATATTCCGGGGCCATTTCAGACTGGAAAATAAAAATGACACCAGTTGACAGCAGGCTACCATGTGGCTCAGCGCCAATTCATTTTCCACTTTGCAGAACCAGTGACTCAAAGTTGAAAATAGGCCTTTGAGGTGGGGACGGTGGGTGGGCGGGGGCAGCGGGTGAAGAATGGAGCCATTGTGATTCTGCTCCCTTCTCACCAATAAGTGCCGCTCTGTCAGATGGTCAGGGATCATTGCTCTGGTGGCATGGTCACTCTCTCATTGGACGTTGGGACTGGCTAATCAGCCGGGTGCTGGTGGCAGCTGACTGGCTGGAATCCTGGGCACTGATGGAATCTGGTAATAAGGGACAGGAGTGGGAAGGCCTCCATGGGCCATGCTGGTGAGGGACCGTGTGGTATTGACGTTGTTTGCTATCCAGTGTCAGGAAAACATTTCCCCCCATTAAACAAACAATCTGCCAGCCAGTTTCAGGCTCTGTCACTCTCCGTCAGTCTCTGCAGCAGCAGTTTGGCAGGCTCTGGCACGCTCTCACGGCTTTGATCTCCTCCCAGAGAGGCCCCGAACTGAATGAGGGGAGTGCCTCAGCGAGGGAGATGGCAGCGCCCCTGGAGGGCACGTTCTGCTCCCACTTGTGGTGGCTGGAATCCAGAGCGACTCCGGTCATGTGAATGGACATGTTCTGGATTTTCACTGGTGTCACTGAGTGCACACTGGGCCCGACGTGGAGCCGTTCAAGGAGTCCCGGTGGGAGAGGAGAGTGCTGATGATAGAAGTTGCTACCTCCATAAGGTGCTGTCACCTGATAGCATGGAGAAGAGGAGTGTTTAGGACAGTGGGAGGCAATGTGGGCCTAATGGATTGGGTACTGGCCCAGCCCTCAGGAGACCTGGGTGCAATTCCCAGCTTTGTCAGTTTTCTTATGTGTGAGTCTCTGTCCCTCTATTTTCCTTTGCCTAGACAGTAAGCTCTTCAGGGAAAGCGTTGTCTCACATTATGTGAGGGCCTGGTACAATGGGATCCTGACCTCGGTCAAGGCGTCTAGCCTGTGTTGTAATCCTAGAAACAGGTCAGAGGCTGGATAGTGGAATGTCTCCTGGCTCTCATCAGGTGCATGAACAGGACAACCGAAGGAGGAAGGCATGTTCTGTGGGTGAAGATGAGTCAGGGTTTTTCACCCCAACAAGCCATGTCCTCATTCTTAAGGCGGAAGATGAAGTGGTTTCCAGAGAGGACACAGCAGACTTTCAAAGGTAACAAATGCCTTCTCTGAGTTACTCAGTTACACGTTCCAAACCCCAAAACTACACAAATCTCCTGAGAAAATGCAAGTCACTCAGAGAAAAATCTTGGATCCACTTCAAACGTTTTGCCAATAATTCATGCAATGAGATTAAAAAAGCCATTTCTTCCTTTGCCAAGTACACAGAGACCAGAGTGTTCTCTATTGTGTAGGAACATCACAGCATGTAGCATTTGACAAGGAAAGGTCACTTGGGAGGGGCCACAGCTCCTTTCTTAAGAGGCTGCTACCGGTGTCCTTTGGAAAAACTGGTTTTGCTCTATAGCTGGAGCCATAATTGCCTGTCCAGCTGATTGGGCTGGAATAGACGACGGAGACCTGGCAGCAATTTATTTTAAATGGACACTGAGTGGAGATGCTGCTGTCCTGCTGATGAATCCTCAGGTGGTGTAAATCAGCATAGCACCATGAGTTCAGTGGAGCTACTCCTATTTATCCCAGACACTCCTCTAATGCTGCATACCCCAACAGCTGGAGATCAGGAGCAGAAATATGCTGAAGCTAAGGCTCAAGTGGTCAAAACAACCCAAGGCAGTGACATGCCTGACTCCCACAGCCTTTCAATGCGGAGTAAGGCACAACTTAGTGTGAGTAAGGCTTTCTGACTCGAGCCCTATGGCCATACCATTAGACCCATGATAGGTCAGGAAAAGGCAGAAATTAGAAGAAGAATACAATTGAACCCACATGTTTTGAATCTTGCTGAATAAAAACACAACTGTGGGTTGGGTGGGTGTGAATTCAGGGTGCAGTGTTTCTTCTGTTTTCTAAGCCTGCTTGCTCATCCCCTGTGATGTAATAAAAATACATGTGAGCACACAAAAATCCATCAGCAAAACCCTCACCAGCTCCATAGAATTAGCATCAGGGCTTCTGCACAAGCAACTTGGGGGAAACTCTGGAAATGCAGGAGAAATACCATGAAAAGGAGTCTATAAAAGGGATGTGATGGAAACAGCACGGAGCCTGATTCTCCTCTCATTTAAACCAGTGTGGTGCCATTTTAATGCCATAGATTTCCCTGGGGTTTTCTGAATTTGCACTGGTGTAGAGAGAATCACTCCCATGGAAGCTACCGCAATGCTGTGGAGATCTGTGGAACAGGCCACATGGTTTATGGAAATGCTGATGGAGGCTGTGTGTGGAAATCCCTATCCCCAGACCCGCGTGTCGCAGAAAAACTGTAATTGAAAATCTCAGTGAGCTACATGGAAATGCCATAGCAGGGCCACAGACAGGAGACAGGAGTATTAGGGCCTGTCACAGAAATAGGAACATTGGAATTGCCAGATCAGCTCAGACCCAAGGTCCATCTAGCTCAGAAGTTTGTCCCTGAGGGTGGCCAGGACCCAAAGCTTCAGCGAAACCCCCCTGCAGAAGGCTGTTAGATAACCTGGCCACAGGGAAAGTTTCCTCGTGACTCCCAATGGGGAGAGCTTGACTCCTGCCCTGAAACTGAGGGTTTAGATCCCTTCCCAAGCTCTTGTTTATTTATTGTATTCCTTCTACCTCTCAATGTTCTGGTTATCCATATAAAAGTGGAGTCATTTTTTTGACTCCTTCTAAGATGTTGGTCAACAAAACCTTGTGACAGTGTATTCCACAGGCTAATCGTATGTTGTGTGAAGAGGCATTCCCTTTAATCAATTGTGACTTTGCCAGGTCAGTTTCACTCATAGTAACAGGTCTGTGGAAATGCTATGTGGTATGCTACCCTTTTGAGATAAGACCTTTGGAAACCAATTTAAGGGAGTGTCCTTGCAAAGAAATTGTATCAATTTAACTAACTGGAGGATAAGTTTAGTGAAATCAGTGATATGTCTGTGTGTATGGGCCCTGAGTGAGGATATATGTGTACTGTTTCTTTAAAATTGTGGCAGGAAAGTAGACTGGGGGGATTGGAGGAATGAGGTAGGTTTGGGACAGAAGCTCTGCAGAGAAACAGAGCAGCTGTAGCATTCCTTTTTCAGTGTTAGAAGAAGGTGACTCTTTCAGTGGCCACTATTGGAGCAACATTGCCAATCTCAAGTCAAAAAATCATGAGTCAGATGACCCGCCGCACCCCCACCCAATATCTTAACATTTGACTTTGAAATCATGAGGGTTTATTAATTAATTATTATTATTATTGTTATTATTATTATTATTATTTATTCATTTGGGGTTCTTTTCATTTGCTGCCTGAATTCTGAGCCTCTAGGGCAGTCACATTTTCAAATTTTTCTCTGCGACCCACAAGGCTAGAAAATTACTTTATAAGAAAGCCAAGGCTCTCTCATAATCCCAGGACTCCAGAAAAAAAAATACCCAATATTGTAAGACTTGCACTACAATTGCAAGATTTGGCAACACATCAGGAGAGGGCAAGGTAAAGAATCCCCATGTCCTCCACCCCAAATATACTTTAACTTACCTGCATCATCCAGCACCCCAGGGCCCAATTAATCATTGGTATAAATATACACAGGTCCCAGAGACATCCAAGGGAATTGCATTCACTGATGCCAGTGGCTGAATTTTGTCCTCCTCCAATATCCGATTGCCATAATTACACTTGTTGGCACCCCCACTACATAGCAGGGTTGAAATTCTGGCCCCATTGAAGTCAATGGCCAAGCTCCCATTGATTTCAATGGAGCCAGGATTTCACCCTAAACTGGAGCAAGTTATGCCTCTTTTGCGTCTTACACTCATTGTCTGACAAATATACCTCATATGGGTGTAGGAGGAAGAGAGCCTGAGACATAAGGCCTTATATTAAAGGCCTGATATGAGGCAGGACCTCATGGAGTCTGTCAGGTGCTATTACTGTGCTTTGTCAACAATAAACCTGGCCTGGCGCCTTCGTACCTTAACGGATCTTGTGGTCATTGGGCGGTTCGCTTGAGGTCTGCTGTACTGTCTGTCTGTGCAGAGCTGGGGCAGCACACAGGGAGAACACACACATGCAGCCAAACATCTAACCACAATGGGTAGCTTACGATTCATATTGGATTGAGCCCAGAGAGTTTATGGCAATACTATGGCAAGGCTCAATGGAAATACCATGAAGGAACCTATGACAAGTAACACAGATTGTGATAGTACTCTGGGATGCAGACTATTTTCACAGGACCTATAGAAACAGGCCACTGGAGTGCATGAAAAAGTTGGAGATCTTTAGTAACCACCATAGTGTCTGTTGGAACAAATACCACAGGACATATCATAGGACCCATAAGACTGCTTTACCAATCGCCCCTTTGGAAAGGTCATTAGTGGTTTTACTTTAAACCTAAAAACCAGGGCAGATCCAATAAAATGCAAGCAGAATAACAGACTCATTGATGCTGTGTTTATGAATGCTGTTGAATTCAGTGGAAGTAACACCAGACTTTATCAGCTCACCAGCAATCTGACATACCATGGGGTCTGCGATGCATAGATATTGGTGGACAAATGGCAAACACAGTAGAGGAAACATGGTGGTATGATGAAAGACAAAAGCAACAATAGGAGCATTTAGTGTTCCACGTAGCAGTGAAGGGATCTGTGGAAATGGTCCTGCCACTGAGTGAAGTGTCTGAGGAATGAGGAAACCACTGAAATACCAGGGGCTCTGCCATTTTAGCAAGGGATCTACAGAGAAACAGAACGGTGATTCGAACTGGAGGTACAGTCCCAGAATACGTGGGAAAGCACTGCATCACACCACTCCTAGGAATACTAGAGGATGCCATGTATTTTACTGTTGGAAACCCCATTGCCTCTGGCAAGATTTCATCTCCCTAGTAAATGTTAATAGGCTTTAGTTAGAGCACTAAAGTGACCACCTGGGCTTTCCAAGCCCTGGGACTGCAAATACAGTTTTAGGCAGTCTGATTAACTTTAGTTTAAATCACTTCCAGCACTGATACCCCTGAAGATCAAAGCAGTTCCATCATTTATATCTGGCAGGCAGTAAAATCCTTACGTAAATCTGTAAGTCCCCTTGTTAAGTTTAACATTCATCACTTAACACCACTTAGCAGCCAACCAGGGGAGAGAGCCTTTGCCAAGGCTGGCCTATCCCATTTATCTCCTGATGGAGATGATTGAAAGAATTCAAGGGTGTGTCCAGGTCGCCACTGCCTCCAGAGCATGTGGATGGGAGACAGTCCTTGGTGAATACATCTCCTTTCCCCCTTCATTTTCACCCATTGGTATCTCCAGCTGAATTCCTTAAGTTACCAGGAAACCTCACAGTGGCAGAAAACATTTTCTGCCTAATGAGGCCTTCTTGGAGCTCAGTGTCATCAGATACAACCCTGTCCTGCTAATGAGCTTCTCTCTATGCAGTGTGGAACTGCATTGAATTGAACTCTCCCCATAGGCCGACATGCCATGAACTGGCAGATTAAATTTGCCACTGGACCAGGGACAGTTGCGAGGCACTGGGATGGAATCCAACTTCTGCAGAGCAGATTTGGGATGGAGCACATGAATTTATAACCTGCAACAGTGCTGAGGCGTAGGGAGCCACATAGGATGCATACGCTGGGGGAAGGCGATCAAGGACTGGTTCTCTGACATTCCACCAAATGGAGGGCAGCCAGGGCGCAAAAGTATCCTGGAGAAAGGGGTTTTTGGCATTCAAGCCAGGAAGATTATGCCCAACGAAGGACAAATTAAAAATGTAGGGAACAGGGATTTCTCTAACTATTGATCCAGGGACAAGGAAATGCGCGGTGTCTGAAAGAGCAACGCTTTACCTTGCATAGCAGAGTTACAGGGGTAGACGCCACCTCCTCCCCAGGGAAATACGACTGCCTGGGAGTGACACAGCAGCTTTTTCCTTTACTCAGGGACATCTGAGCATTAGGGAAACAGACCCTCCCTCCTTGGGGTTGGGTGTGTGGAAGTCAAAAGATGCAAGGAGGAACGTTAAAGGACAGAGAGAAATTAACGAGGACAAATGGTTAGCTATATGGCAATGGGTGAGCTACCAAAATAGATAGATAGATTGTTTGGAGATAGATAGATAGAAAGATTGGGTGTATGGGGATAGATAGATAGATCGACAGATAGAAAAGACAAACTTAAAGATAATGTCAGCTACATAAACAGAAGCTGGCGTGTACCTAGAATCACTGTATTTGTTTCAATTGAGTTACTCCAGATTTACACTAGCATAGCCAAGAGAGTTTAAGATTTGTCCCTCTCCTTCTCACTGAATTGCAATATAATATCCTGGAGCATTCACTTTGGAAGCACTTTTTCCTGAAGTTTTTCCTTCTACTCTCTTCAACCCCCGTTCCCTGGCTGCCCTACCACGCCTCCTGCCCCCCCTGCTCCCCTCCAACCAACCCAGCAGAGATCTCTTTCTCTCAGCTGCTTCTGCGCCTGTGACTTTACTGCATGGGGGAAGTCAATCTGGAAGGTCACCTCTTTCATCAAGTATTCTATTTGCATCCAAAATTGTATGTACATGAAAAATGTGGTCGTGTGTTGCACCTAGCTGCAGACGCAGATGAAATTCTGTGGAAAGCCTGATGCACA